>NC_061120.1:48813920-48849945 GCF_002878395.1 Capsicum annuum
AACCTACTTTCTTATATCTTATCTTACCCTTCTTCATACCTACTATAAATTATGCACACCTATGATAGCCATCCTTAACTTAGGTGATTTATTTGAGTTGAGGTGCACGATGTCCAAGGAGAATTAGGGAAAAAATAGGTTCATTGTAGCACAAATAAGAAGGTGAAAAGTTTAAAAACAAAAATAGGCTATACAAGCTCAAAAATAGGGATCAAGGGTTGCTTATTCATACATAGAGAGTCATTTAGGATAAAAGTTGACTTATTTCAAGAATAACCTATGATAATTTCCTAAACGACTATCCTAAAACCTAGGAAAGACTAATCCAACATGTTCTATATTCAACACATAAAAGAAACTATGTATTATCTCTCACACACATAGAACAAGGTCAAAACACAAGCTATTACCTAGCCAGTTCATGAAATGGTTAGCTATGATTATTTTGTCCCAAATCTTAATGCAATAAGGAGATTCACAATTGTCACACATATATACACTTCACACAGTTCTAAAACAAATATTTGAGAGGTATTATTTTTCTAAAAAATCAATAAAAAATATGTCAACTGCCCTAGATACAAAAAAATATCTTATTTACATAAAACGCAACACAATATGAAACAAAATATAGCACAACACAAACCGTAACCTAGACATGCCAATTATAAAACTATACCATGACTGATAGTAAAAATAGAACAACAATGAAAATCCATGAAGGCTATGGTATACCCCACCCCTAATTAAAACACTATGAATTATCTTTAATGCATGAAAATTATGAAAAATAAAAGACTGAGGACATACCTGGGATGCACTAGGCGTACATGCCATTTACCACCCCTTCAACGGGTATCTTTATTGGTGGAGGCAGTGTTAGTGGTGGTGCACTACTAGAGAATACACCCGTAGCTAGCTTAGAGTGCTTATACCTGTCAATAAATGTAATCTCTCTTGAATCATATGCAACCCATTTCAGGGCCTAATCAAATAACAAGTTTGAATCCTAAAAAACTCCTCTTTTCCTCTCTTGGTAACAACTACAGGGACCGTCTCCTCATCCTACACAAATAAATCAAAATGTCTAGGTTCATGCAGAGGTGCTAGCTGAACAACTAGATGTATAACTAGAGGAATGGCTAGAATATTGCTCTTAGTAAGAGAGTATATCAATACCCACAGTGTGGCCACCTCCTTCCTAATTTTACCCAAATTAAGTACCTATATAAAACTTGACCAGGCTAATACTCAACCTTCAAAACCATCTATCGGGTATGCACCTCAGGTCAAAACTCTGATATTTTAGCCTGATGTGCAACCTATAATCTAGTCTCTATCACCTCTAGTGTCGTTCGAACCTAAAGATAGATCTACCCATATAATGATGGCATCTTGGCCTCAACATTCTCTAGCTAGGTGATAATAGCACGCTTTCTCTCTACTAAGCTCTGTAAAAACTCTAGGGATACTGACACCATACATGTGGCATCAGTAGTAGTAGATGGGAGATGGGGCACTGAAGATGTCCCAACTAGCACTGAAGTGGAAGCTTAGACTAAAGTATTTGAAGTTGGGGTCCCCTCATTCGGAGTGCTTATATCGAGGGCCTTTCTCTTCCCCCATCTCAAAATTTGTATCTATATCAGTAATTCTACCTTATCTATTACTCGGCTTTTCGTAAGAACTGATTGGACCTTAGGCCAAGACAAAATCACTTTCTTAGGTTCACGAGATCTCTAGTCAAGTACCAAGTTTGTCGGATCCTTGATCATATAAGTCTGGACTACATCTGTTTACTTGACCCTATGATCAAATCCTAAAATCTCAGACATACTATCCTAATCACACAACAACTGTAAAAGGTAAGGAAAGGGAAATAAAATCATGTCATCTGGTTCCTACTCATGAATCTCATATCAAATAATTGCTAGAAAATCAATATCATAACCAACAATCATTCTTGCAATCAGTGCAGAACATCCTATGTAAGTAAATTGTTTGCTGCAGACGTACATAAACAATAACACACTACCAACGATCAAAACTTATTAGTAAAATTCAATTCCACCTTTTTAATAATACCTTGCCCCTTAACCCATGGGGAATCTACACCAAATAGGTGAAATATAACTAGCAATCCATCACAACAAACCTACCCTATTACTCTTATGCTAAACATCTCATATATTACACCTATCATATGCCAATTTCAATCGATGATCACACTTTATTGTATACATAAGAGCTATATTATCTGGTCTAAGTAGAACTTGACAGATAGCTGCCACTAAAATATTAACCATGATGCCTCTCACCAGTATCTTCTCTAACTTAATCTTCTCTATATCCCTGTTATCTCTGAGAGTGGTCAATAATACCATAGTTGAATAGAAAGAATATAAATCACACACCGTTGTCTGGATATATAAATCTTGGGGTAAAGTCATCTACCCCAGTTGATACCTATCAAATGCAGCCTGTAAAAGCAGTGCTCCAGCTAATTCAGATAATTGAATCCATCTCTTCTTTAAAATAGTCCTCTTGGGTTGACCGATCCTAGTTAGAAATATGTGTTGCTTATAAATTGTTCATAGAGCCTCAATACATCACCTTAGGTTCACCTCATCAATAAGCTCGACAGATATGTGAGTTGGGTTGAAAACCTGGGTGGTCTAGGCTATGGCGCCTTATGAGATATTTATGATTTACCCTCCTAAGACTAGGATACTATAGATGATGGCTTAGGAATTGGTGATATGCACTCATCCTAGGACCCATCCTCAAACTAGGGGTCCTA
Organism: Capsicum annuum; assembly: GCF_002878395.1. NCBI lineage: Eukaryota > Viridiplantae > Streptophyta > Magnoliopsida > Solanales > Solanaceae > Capsicum > Capsicum annuum. Next base: position 48,816,721 of record NC_061120.1, read on the forward strand.
TATAGCTACCTTTAGAAGTGGCTCAAACTCTACCTCCTTCTTATCATCATTATCTCCCTCTTTATACAAGGAAAAGTATGGAAATCAAATCCTAGCCGACATCGTCCAAGGCCTAGGTACTGATATGTTTACCTCTGGCTGAGCCCTAGGTTAAGTAAAAGTAGGCAGTCTTCCCCAATATGACACTACTGGGATCTAGATACCCAAAGTAGCTCTAATAATTATCTCAGGTACAACATGTTTTTGAGCTCTAGTTTGTAGTCTTGCTGCTTTGGTCGAGGCAATCGGGTACTCCTCTACCAAATCGCTACTCTCAAAGGATTAGTCCTATTGCCTCAATGTTCCTACCTTTTTTTGGAAGCCTTTGGTTCTATGAGTATCTGCAAAACAAATTGTTAGTCCTTGAAAGATAGTAAGGGATTGTAAAATTTAAAGAAAAACTCAAAATTGTGAGACTTCAAATTTTTCCTAAATTTTGCATCCCTATAACCTGCACTTATTACCTATAAGTCTAATTTTTACACATTCAGTTAGGATCAACTTTGAAACGCAAATATGGCATACAAAATTCTTGGGATTCCCTATCGTTTTCAACTTCTACTTCTATTTGGGTCATGATCATAGAGGTTTTGTTAAAGAACAATGCATTGTTTTAAGATTTTAGGCTAATTCTAGGCTCATACATACAAGTTTGTTGATTTCTATGTATTTTTCATGAAAATAAACATACCAACTCACTTAATTAAAGATTAGCACAATGCACTGTTATTCAGATCCAAGAATTTTTACCTTTTGTCTCAAGAACCGAAAGTGAAGATTGAAAAGATGAAGAAACCCTAGCATTAACCCGCAATACACAGAATATGGACAAGTTGGTACCAAGTACAAGGAATTTTCTTGCCTTATATGATGTGTGGTGGAAGTGGAGAGGTTTTAATTTTAGAGAGAGTTTAGAAATTTTGAGGTTTATGGGGTTTAGGACCTATTGAAGCTTAAGTATCCCTAATTTAGATAGTTTTTGGTCACTCAAGGTCGGGTTAGGCTTACAATTTTAAAAAGAATTATGCCCCAAAACTATCACTTATGGCACCACTTATGGGCAGTAGGTGACACCTAAGCCCGTAGTTACCCCTCCATAGGTGGTCTAAATTAGACTTTTTCCTGCTCTCTGGACTTTTTTCTGACACATAATCCAGTACTTACAAGGCTATAAGTGGTATTTTCGACATCATTAGTATGTTTGCATGTTAAATCCAGAGATCCCAAAAATCCTCAAAATTACTTTTGGACATTAAATGCATAACTTACATGGCTCGAGTGGGACTTATGATCTCCATGAGTTGGTTACAAAGTCCCCGTATCTAGAATATTCTGAACTAAGTAATGTATTACCATGTTACAGGTTTCCCCTCAGGTTATATTTCCTAAAAAAAAAATAATGTGAACACTAAAATTGTGGGTTGCCTCCCACCCAGTGCTTGATTTAACATCACGGCAAGACATGGCTATATTGTTTATTTAGACTTCACCAACAAGCCCATTGGTTGCCTCACACTTGATTTTACGTCGTAGCATAACTTAATTACCTTGATTACTTAGAATTCATCAAGGTATCCAAAGGAGTATAATCCTGGGTTTCCAACTCAATGTATAACTAACACCACCCTCTTGTCATTTTTGCTACTTCATATTTCTATGGACGTTGAATGTGACTTCCTCATTATTAAATCTAAACTTGAGCTCTCTCTTCTCCATATCAACCATCACTCTACCCGTGTACATGAATTGTCTCCCCTATATGATGGGTACTCAAAGTCAACCTCACAATCTAAGATGACAATGTTAGCCAAAAAATAAAGTTGTCAAATTTTACCAAAACATCAAATGATCTACCCAAGGGTTTCTTTACTGTATGTTCAACCATCATCTACTGTATAGACATCAGTTCTAGAGTGCTCAAGCCCAACTATTTGAACACATCCAGCGGTATGAAATTAATGTTGGATCCTAAGTCACCTAATGCTTTGGCAAACCTGGATGTCCTAATGATGCATGGAATCATTAATACTCTGGGATTACCCTTCTTCTGAGCTACAGACTTAGAAGTAATCATACTATAATGGTGCAACCCATAAAAATCCTTAAAACTAACCACTCTATTCCTCATCACCAACTCGTTCATAAACTTGGCCTCAAGAAGAGGTATGTTAAAGCTCAACTCTTTCCATATGGAAATAAACTTCTTAAACTTCCATTCTTTCTTATTCTACTTTATACTTTGAGGGAAAGGTATGAGAGGTTATGGAATTGCCTTCACTACTAGCTTATGAACCTTACCCTTAACCTTGTCCTTCTCAACATTAGCATCAACACCAGTCAACTTCTTTGACTTAGTTTCAAGTGTCTCATCTACCACAATACTATCATTCCTCCACTCATCAATAATTGGCTAAGTGAAATCAATAATAAACTTAACACTCCAAATGGTAATATCTAGGCAGTGACTATCATTCATAGTATTTTAAACTTTATTGCTCGGAAGGGTACCCAACTACCTCTGAATCAAAGTTGTAAATATTTTTCCAAACTGTAGCTCTAATTGCTTTATCGCAGTAGCATGTGATTCCACCTTTTGAGTCAATCATGAGATATCTACCCTAATCTCTTTAAGCTAAGTTTCCTGACTTTTCTGACACTTAACTAGCTTAGACAATAGAGCCTCTATCCTCGATTCAATATCATGACTGCCTAGTGGAACATACATGCTCCCTTTTTCTTTGTAGCCATCCTTTCTTCTCTAGTCACCATGATTCCCTCTACTCCAATATATATACCTATCTCTATAATAGTTTCAACCTTTGTTTCCTCACACCTTGGCTCAAAAATTCTCCAACTCATAGTATAGGTACTTTGTCTCTTCTTTTAAATAAGAATCATAAGATTTAAAGTCCTTACCTTGTGAACCTACTGCATTTACCTTCTAAAAATTCATTATGGCAAACTACTTCATCAGGATCCCAATGTTAGTTCTAAGTTGTATAATCTCTTATGCCACGGAATCATTAAACACTCTATACTCTCTAGAAGCCATAATGGCATAAGTGCTAACACCTCTCTCTACCTTCCGAGTATCCCATCATTTATTAGTGATAGAGATCTGATCTAAAATTACTGATACTACTTCCTAGTATAGACACATAAATACTCTACTAGTGATCATATCTACCATATATCAAGAACTGATAGTTAGGTCTCGATAAAATATCTCAAGAAAATTAGTCCCTAAAATGCAATAATTGGGTACTATGCTTAACTTCTTCTTAAATCAAAACCATTCCTTATACATCGACTCAGAAGGTAGTTGCCTAAAGTTATATACCTCATTTTTCAATCGCAACATTTTTTATAGATGGAAGAAATGGACTAAAACTTCCTGTGTAACTCATTCCAAGTAGTAATTGATCCTTAAGGAAGTTCCCCCAACTATAATGAAGCTTCACCAGTCAATAAAAAAGGGAACAACCTTAGTCAGAGTGCTTTCTTATCTACCATAGGTATGTGTATAAAGTGCATATCTCAATAAATTTTTCAAGATATATGTTTGCATCATCTATAGACAATCCCCAAACACACCTTTTAGGTTCAAGACCAGGATCATAACACTAGTAATGTCAAACTTCACACTTGGTGGAAAAGAAGGAGGAATGATGGCTCCTATCTCGATAGCCTCAACATAACCTATATCTTCCTGTGGATCATCATATAGAGGTAATAAATGGTAGATGGGATTACTTGATCTCTACCATATCTAGCTCTATCTATATTTCCACCGAGTGTTGCTTGATGATCTACTTCTTGTTCTTTGCCTTGCTAGGTCCACCTCTTGAGCATTTGCTTCCTTCCTCTTATTAGCAGTTTCTGATAATAACCTCTTAGTTCTCTTATCAATAATGTTTTAAACATTTCCAGGAGGAGGAGGGACAGTATTAGGATCATCATGAACCCCATTAAGATGGCCTTCACATATGTTTTTTATCATCATACAATTTAGCTGTAGAATTCCCTCTAGGTTAGGATTTAGGGGGATTAAGGTATTGCCTTGACTCCTAGTGTCAAGAATTCCCGGGTGTACACCAACTAAAAATAGAAAACAAAAAAACCCAGAAAAATTCAAGAATTTTTAATAAAATATTACACCATATTCCCCAGCAACGAGGCCAAAATTTTGATATCGCCCAAAGGTATGCCTCCAAAAAAGGCTAAAGAGGTCAATGAAAAATATAGTAGCCAAACTCAGTTTTGGGTTGAATCCTAAGGGAATACGTGAATTATCTCTCTTTAGTTTGCTAAAGTCAATAGGTAGTAATAATCTCTACTCTTCTTGTGAAGTAAGTAGCAATATATTAGGTGAGATCAGAATATTTTCGACCGTTAACAAATCTATTAAAATGAAGTCAACCAAAATACATGCAAGAATATCGATTGAGAACAAATTTGCACTTCCCTACTTCATCAATCTTCTAGTGTTCCCACAACCGTGGCTAAGGGATTTAGCCACTTATTATAGTAAAACAATCAATGATATTCATAACTGGTATCATTAAATAATATCACAATGATCAACGAATAAAACCCAAAGTTTTGAATCAAATTATCAACCAAAATCAAGAACAAAGTAATCCAAAGATCAAATTTGAATTCTGGAATCAAATGTATGTTTATAAGTATAAAAAGTGCATAACCTAACTAAAAAATATCAAAAGATTATATGTCAAGTACAAGGAAACCCTACAAAACAACTCTTGAATAAAAAAGGAAAACTAAGGTCGGTGGCCACTAGCTAGGCCATCTACGAGGTGGCACCTATAGACTTTAGGTGGTCCCACATAGGTTCTCTAGCCTCAAAATCCTCTAAATACTCTCTAGAATTTATTCTTATTCAATATATTCTGACACCTAAGGACCATTGTAGCACCTAGGGATGATAGGTGCCCTTCGTAGGTAGTAGGGTCTTCTTTTCTCAACTTCTGAGCATCTGATTCTCAAGATCCGATGCATACTCTGGTACTTACGCCCCTTAGGTAGTACATACAAGCCGTAGGTGCAAACTTCAGTGGTCTAAAACATCATTTTTCACTACTTTTCTTTAGAATAGTTCCAAAACCTGATTTTCTACAAAACACAACATAAAATATATTATATCAAACAAAACGACCTAAGTAACTTGCATATTTTCATCGTTTTAAGCTTCGAAGGCACTATGAAACCATAACACATCAATATACATGCTTTAGGAGAATTATCACTTACTTAGTGGTATGACTCCAAACAAATCCTAGATTTTACTACTATTTTCTAAAATGGGACTTATGCATACCTTTTACTTAAAAAAATGGATTTCTTATATAGCGTGAATCGTACCACCTTATTTAATGAATTATGAGCTATGAATCTAAACATGAAATTTTGGAAACTAAATCTAGATTTATTCAAGTCCATTATTATTCCACTCTTTTACCATTGCTATATACTTTGCTCGAGCGAGATTCTAACACTTTGTATTCTGTTATGCAGATTTAGTCACGATGTCGATATCGGGCAATGGATTTAAAAATTTATACTCGTTTAGTCTTGGTTTGAGTTTGTGCACTTATTATATATATATGGTACTAGACAAAGTAGATTGATTATGGTGGTTATTAGTAGTTTTGGTTTGGGACCATGTAGGGTATATAAATATCTCGAGCCCCCATAGGCCCCATCATCAGTAAGCCATAGTTTTGAAGAAGGATGGTCACCAACGGTCCTGCCTTTGCAAGCTACTAAGTTGTAGGATTTGTATACACTTAGTAAATTTAAGACTTGGATCTTAAATGGGTTACTATTGGTTTATGTACATTCATTAATTTACATGTATTTCCTATCACTGGTATGATTGTTTGGTTCTTATCTCTATCAACCTTAGGGGGGTGTAAAGGTATAATCTATGATTTCTATTTTTTGTATTTTTTTTTGAAACTTTGGGTCTTATAGGGGCCAAATAAGGTATTTTTTGTTTGGAATAGTCGGCTACTTTATTATTGGTTTAGGGTTAGTTTGTATTAGGTGGTTATGGGATAGTAGCGAGGATGATGCTATATTTCTGATTCCTTATCTTTCTCCATTCTTGGTAATATATGTTATTGATAGGTTATCTCATGTTTAGTTGTTGTTTGCTTAGTTCTATATGTAGTTTTGATGATGAGCAGCTAACTGGATGGAACCAGGTCCCTGGATGTGCAAGGTACAGTACAGTTGGCATGCGTTGCCTGCATAGTTTTGTCCTCTTGTGTAACAAAATCGATGGTGATATTTTGTACTAGTTAGGAAATCTGGTCCAATGATCTTTTAACCCTGATCATCGCTCGTCTATAAAAGGAAAGAGATGCATCTTCATTAAATATATTCTACATAATTCTAAAGAGTGGTGAGAGGCAGCAAAAACTCCATTTCAAGAAATATTTAAGCATTGCTCTTGTTATTATCTTTGTAGTATGCTTAATAAGTGAGTGAGTATTCTTGAGTGAGTACTAATTTATAATTGAACTACTTATGCTATAAGAGTAGTGTTTTCTTTTATTGAGAGAAGTGCTTAGGTAGAGTTGCCTAAGCTAGTTAGTGATTAGAGTTAATCAGTGGAGATTCTTTGAAAGAGTTTCCAAGATGAGCTTGTAGTAGAGTTATTACAAGCAAAATGAACCTATAGTTAGGTTCATTATAGACTATAATCTAGAGCTTGATTATAGTAAATTTGGAGGTGCTTGTGAGGCCAAGTTGTGGTTCATTATTTTTTGGGTTTCCACATAAAAATCTTGTGTTTTTTCTCTTCCTACACTATCTTTAGCTTTCCTGCACTCTATGGGTGATGGGAAACAAGGATTTTTGACATTATTATGGATGAGGAGGGTAAGCTTATGGATATTATTCTTCATGGTCCTCATGTACCTATAGGAGAAGTTAAAGAAGGAAATGATACAAGAATGGTTATTAAAAATCGAAGGGAGTTTAAAGATGAAGACAGAAAAAAAAATTGCTAAAAGCTATAAAGAAAATAAATTGCTTGTCTGTGGCATAAGACCTAATAAATACAATAGGATTTTAGCTTGTTAAAAAACTAAGGAAATCAGGGACTGCTTGAAAATAGCTCAGTAAGTAACCACTGATGTAAAGGATTCAAAAGTTGATATGTTGAAAACTCAGTATGAAATCTTTACAATGAAAGAAGCAAAAACTATTCAAGAGATTCATACCAGGTTTACTTTCATCAGTAATGAGTTACACTACTTAGGTGAAGTAATTCCCTTGTACAAACTGGTGAGAAAAAATCTTGGGGTCCTTCTGAAATCTTGTGAAAGAAAAGTGCATGCTATTACTGAGGCTATAAACTTAAAAACTATTACCATGGATGAACACATTAGGAACCTAAAAACTCATGAACTTAAAAAGCAGCAAGGGCATAAGAAGATGGAGGTAAAAGGGATAAATCTTTGTCTTTAAAATCTTCAAGATTAGTGCAAAATTAAGAGGACCCTGATGTTTCTTACCTGGAAAAAAAAAATTGTTAATACGATGAGGAAAAATGGTCAGTTCTAGAGAAATGTAAGCAGCAGTAGAAAAGGAGCCACTAAGGTAGTTTGTCATAGATGTGGAAGTCCTGAACACTTTGCTAAGGATTGTCAAATGCACAAAATGGTCCATCAAGATTATCAAAATACTATAGGTGACAAAGAAATACACAGGGACAAGGTCCCTATAAAAACAAGAAGACAGATCACAGCTGATCTTGCAGTTAAATAAGTTTTGGCTGGTTGGGGTGACTCCTCCAGTCAATCTGATGAAGCTGAGAAGTTTGTATATATTTCCATGCTTGCAGTGGAAGATGAGAAAGTGACCTTTGATTCCTTTTTAGCCTTCATAGAAGACAACAAAAATGAAGAAGAAATTGAGGTAACTTTCTCTGACATTAAGAAGAAACTTGAAAAGCATTTTGGTAGGAAGATAAAAAAGCTATAAAATATATTAATTGATACTGTGTGCAAGATGAGTAATGAGAAAAATTGTATAGAATAAAAGATAGAGACTTAAGAGCTTGAATTAATTGCCTCTAGAAGAATGAGTTGTTAGAAATGGATCTGATTTGCTTAAGGGAAGAACTCAAAAAATCTCTTCAGTGGACTTCATCCTCACAAATCCTCTCTAATTTCACTGGTCAGGGAGTCTATAATGGTAAGGGCCTTGAGTATCAGTACAAAGCTTAATCTTTTGGGTCACAAGACAAGGTTTTCAAAATGTCAAAAACAAAGTCCATAAACTCTTATGCACTTACTGTGGAAGAGATGGACAACTGAAGGAAAATTATCAAAGTTAGATTAGAGCAAAAATGAGTGGCATCAAATATATTCAAGAGAAGAATTCACATCCTAAGGGTTTCAAGCACTTGAGAAATATAAAAAGGAATTCTCTGCCTAGATAGACTAAGAAGGAATCCTCAGAAACCTTAACAAAGTCAAGTCTGGGACCTAATCCTTAGACATACATTAATAACAAACTGTGGAATTAGAAGGGTGTGCAGAGGCAAAAATCTAAAGTAGGAGTGATCTAATCAACCTGACCTATCTTCTGATTCAGTGTTTCCACTCAAAATTGGCTATGCATAGGAAATAGGTATCCGTGGTAAAATAAGTATATGTGAGTCTAACTCAATACTTTATCCTTGAAGCTATGCACCCATGGGAACAACTTAGGAAGTGGACAAATGTGACAAGCACAAACTTGAAGATTCGCTTAAAAAAGAGGGACCCAGTCTCATCTCTCAAGTTAGTATAACTACAGTATGCTTTAATAATCATAAAATATTATCTAGAAAGCCATGTGTTTTTCCTTCTCTAAATAAAAGTTGTCAATTTTTTTTTTCGAAAATGGAAGAGTTGTTCTTATTAGGATCAAACATGTCATTACAAAAGGAACATCTTTTTATGACATTGGTCACCTCCTTAAATTGCTAAATCATACTATTTCTAATTATTTATCTCAACTCATCACTCTTTGCCTCTTTTACACCAAATTAGTCACTCTCACTCTCTTTAAAAATCAAATGACTGACATTACTAATTCCTTAAACCTAGCTAAGAACCCTGAGGTAGATAAAAATCCAAAAAATCAGATTGAATATGCCCTCCTAGATTACCTTAATCCTTCAGTAACCAAAGCCATTTAAAACTTCACATTAGGTCCTCTTAGACAAAATATGGTAACCTTACTTCAATAAGGAAGAAAATCATAGACTGGTAACCTTAGTAAAAGTATGGTATCCTTGCTTGTGATTAAAAAGAAAGATCATATAATGAAACTAAAGAAAAAGATAAAGGATGTGGCTAGTTAAAAAAGGAATAAAATGCTTATGACCAAAAAGGTTTTGTCAGGAAGAACTTTTGATCCCAAGATATGTAAGAAACTTGGAATGATTGAAGTTGGTAGAGTATGTATTATACAAAAGATGGCTACATTTGTTTGAGGAAACAACACCAGTAGTTTTTGAAAATGAGGTAAGGGAATTTTATTACACAATAGAATTCTCAATAGATGGGCTAAGCTGAATGCCCAGGTGTAAGGGAAGCTTATCAATAAGAATAAATGCATAGTGGGAAAATATAGATTGGTGTCTCAAGAATTTTAGTTGCTAACTATTTAAGAGGAGTTAGGAATTGAGATAGAGGAGTTAAAGATCAAGTTGGCTGCCAAAGATGCTAAATTAGTACACCTATTGCAAAATAGAAAGTTGACTTTTGAGGGACTAGGTGCCACTGTTGAACTTGCAGATGAAAATACAAAACTGTAGGCAAAAGTGGCAGAACTAACTCATGAAGTTAAAGAATTGAATGCTAAAGTGAACGACCTCATCAAACAGTTGTTGGATGCTCACATTACTAAAATGCAAGGATGGAGATGTTTCTTAAGTCCTTTTCCCCAAATCCTCTCCCTACTTGAGCCATATTATCCGTATTCTCTCATCAACCTTGTGTTAGTTTAATATCATGGTTCTCATAATGGATTTTAAAAACAATTATTTTTATTGTGATTATTTTAGCTACTATATTGGTACTTATCCTGATGAATCATGAATAAATCTTTATTAATGGCAGATTAGTCTCCTTTATTGTAAAGTTGTTCTTCATATTAGTTTTGCCCCAGTTGCCATGAGTTAATTATATTGTACTTATCTTACTCTTGGCTTACTGTTATTTGTTTTAAATGATGCCAAAAGCGGGACTACTAACTTCATACGTAAGTTGGTCATGGGTTCATATATAAGGTGCTCATATCTGGTGAATAATAATAGGGGTAAGTAAGTGATGTGCTAAGTGAATAATAAGGAACAATGACAGGGAAAGCAAGCAAGTGGGTTTTGCTGTAATTGATAATAAAGGAACAGGTTCTTGTGTTGCATAATGTTGATAGATGAAGCAGGATAATAGGGGGAACATTCATCTGAAGGTGGTAATCACACTAATTAAATATGATGAATGTGCATTAATTCTCAAAACTATATTGTTGGTTTGTCATCATAAAAAAAATAGGAAAATACTATATGTTATTTTGATGGTGAGCAGCTAACTACAAGGGACCAGGTCCCTGGATGTGCAAGGTACATACAACTAGAATGCGTTGTATGCACAGTTTTTTCCTCTTGTGTAACAAACTTACATATGCTATTTTGTGCTGATTAGGACAGCTAGTCCAATGATCTTTTAGCCCTAATCATTGCTCAACTATAAATCAAACGAGATGACTCTTCATTAAATACTGTTTATACAAATCTAAAGAGTGAAGAGAGGCAACAAAAACTCCAGTTCAAGAATTACTCAAGCATTGCTTATGTTCTTATCTTTGTAGTATTCTTAATGAGTGAGTGAGTTTTTTTGAGTGAGTACTGATTTGTAATTGAAATACTCATGCTATAAGAGTAGTATTTTCTTTTGTTGAGAGAAGTGCTTAGGTAAAGTTTCCTAAGGTAGTTGCTGATTTGAGTTAATCGGTGGAAAGTCTTTGGTAGAGTTTCCAAGATAAGTTTGTAGTAAAGTTATTTCAAGCACAAGGAACCTAGAGTTAGGTTAATTAAGGACTATAATAAAGAGTTTGATTATAGTTTATTTGGAGGTGCTTGTGAGGGAAAGCCATAGTTTTTCCCTTCCTGGGTTTCCATATAAAAATCTTGTGTTTTTACTCTTCCTGCACTATCTTTAGTTTTCTTGTATCCTATTGTTTGGTTGTCAGTAATTGACATTGACTGACCTGGTCCCTCATTGTGTGGTGCAACCCCCAAGGGTTCTAATAGTTAGTGACCCTGATTATGCTAGTATTAGTTTTCCTTCTTAGATATAATCCTTTAGAGGTTAGATTAGTTCCCTAAGGTCATTATCCCTGAGTGTAGTCCTATATAGGTGTGCATATATATATGATACTATTGTGTATCCATCTCTTTCTTTGTTTATTCATATCAATTGTGTATTTTTTGGCCTTGTATTACTACTATATATCCTTCTTTCACTCTTCATTTAGATATTGGTTAGTGATATACAGTATGGTACTTTAGTTCTCGGATACTATTACAATAGGATAGATTACCCTTATTGCTCTATTTGTGTTATTGTGTTTAATTTCCTAGATAGTTTCTTGTAGTTTATATTCCTGCTTTACGTATTATTTATCTTGTTTTATCATTGGATCTTAGTCGACTGATGCTTTTTAAATACCATGTGTTTGGTAGTCTTACTACACTTGTGCAACCTGTACATCATAGAATGAGTTCTCACTATTAATGTTTGCATCGTGTGAAGTTGCTATGGATCAGAGGTTAAGTGAGATCCTAATGTTTGGAGTATTCCTTCTCTCCCTCTTATGGAAAGACATCATGACCTAATATTTGAGTCATGATGGCACCTACTTTATCTCACCAGTAGGTAAGCCACACCATATCTTGGACTATAAACGATGGGCTAGTTTGGTGGAAAATGGTATAAATGATAGAAATATGTAAGTAAAAAGCTTACAAGCAATAATCACAAAGTGATAGTAAAAAGAAAGATAAGTAAGAGAAATAACAATATCCCATGACTTTTTAGTGATAGTACAAGAGCTACTAATCCAAGAATAATACGATTACTATCATAATCAAATATATACCATTCTAAAAAATGGAACAACTAAGCAAAATGTAGAAGATGGATTAAAGGTCAACTCCAACTTTGAGAGCTCACCCTATCTCCGAATTCTGGCTTGCATGCAAAGCATCGACTTCAACTAGTACTCGTATCTATTCAAAAAAGGTACAGAAGGGTAGAATGACTAACAAAGCCATGGGTACTCAGTTGGCATCATCGGTCGACTAAGTTAAATCATAATATAACTATTAAAAGATGCAGGATAAGTAAGTTAAGTCAAGATAAGAGGGAAAACCTAAAATAATGTTCTAAATACGTTAAATAAATAATCAGAACAATAATATTAAAAGGAACACATCTATCACTGAAAAATTAGCCTCTATAAGACAGTAGGTATGGAAAAGTAAATAACCAAATGCAGGCCCCCATAATCGCAGAGGGTGCAATGAAAGGGGAGAATAAATGTACTTATACTAATTAGTCGTATTGTAAAAGCATAACCATGGATCCATCCATACCATAAACACCGAACTCAAACCGGTTCAACAATCGTCATAAATAACCTTTTACTGCTATAATTTAACTGGAACTCATATCATCAGTTGTCGGACTTGAACTAAAACTAATATCATCGCACAAGTATCAATCTAGCCTAAAGCATTATGTATCCAACTTTCTCAAGTTCTAAAATATTCATTTAGATGATTTAACACGTCTACAAATTCTACAAGAAGCTAAAAGTAGTCTTGGCCTAAGGTAGGACAGAAGGGCCAACTTTTAATCTCGAAAATCCATTCAACAACAATCTACCTCAAAATGGTCCTAAGGTATCTAATTCACTAACATATATTAAATAAGCTACATTTTAGTCCTATGATAGCAATTCTACCAAAAGAATGAGTAACTAAGTAAATTATGCCTAATTGACGGTACCTTAATCAGCTATAATACTCCAATTCATGCTAGATGTAACTCCAATACCTAATCTCCAACCCACATCTAGAATATTATCATAAATACGATACAATTAAACCTAACATTAAAAAAAGGGTAAACCTAGCCTACCTGGATGCCAAAGAAAGCCTGGTGAAATCCACTAAAATAATTATTTCCCATTCCGAGAAGCTTCTGCACAATGCAATGCTATTAAATTGATAATTTACTCATCAATGCCAGAACAATGGCACCCATACTAAATTCTTATATTTCGGGTCCAAAATCACGTAAAAATCCCATTTAGGGCCCGTTTGTGGAATTGCACTATCGAAATTGTCAACACATCCCTCTATGCTCAAGCAACATTTACCCTCAAGAATGTGTAAATTTTGAGCTCAAATTATACCTCAATCTGCATAACAAAAATTTAGGGATTTTGGAAATAAATTGAGAATTTAGCCATGAATTTAATGGAACTTGCTAATATTTTGATAATGAAACAAGAAATCCAAGATCAGAAACACCCCAAAATATCCTAATAATTTTTCTCCAAATTTTGCACACTCGCTAGGGTTTTCACTCTTGAGACTTGTGAGAAAATTGGAGAAATATATGGCTAATGGGGAATTTTAAGGCCTCTAGGTGTTTTTTAAGAAGCCACTGCTAAAGGGGCTATGTACCGCTAAAGCGGTACCCGCTGAGTTCCTGGTACACTACTAAAGAGATCAAACAGGTGCAAAAGCAACAACCACTTTAGCAATCAGCTTTATGCTAAAGTGGCTCACTGGGCAAGACAAGGTTGCTTAAGTGCCTGGCCGGCCACTTTAGCGGATGCTCTAGTTGAGTGCACCCTCTGAGACTTACAATTTTTTTTAAGTCTCCACCTATCCCTCAAGATTCACTTGGAATGTCGTGAACACAAAACAACTATGCTACTCTATCAAATATGACATTTCAGACTCAATGGTGCAGTAGAAATTACCATCCGAGGTCATTTTTTCAAAAAATGGGTCCCATACCAAAGGGCTACTTTTATCCAGTCAATAGCCCAAAATGAGTCTGAATACCTCGAAACCTGAACCAACAGTCTCCCCTTGCCAACATTCAACATTCTTGATCTGATGGAACTCTTAAAGTTGGCATACGAGATCATTAAACTGAAGTTTTTTTTCCCAATAGGCAACTCTTTCCAGAGAAGACTTTAAAATAAGAATTGGCTCTAAAAATCAAACAAATTACTCGGTACTGAAATGTCAGCTCCAACAAGTGACAAATGACTTAGGGAAGCTATAGGAAAGCTCTACACATAAAAACTATGTAGAAATAAAGAAAATGACCTGGAGAGTCATTACAATATCAACTACTAAGAGAACTTTTGTCCGATAAAGTTTAGGGTTAGGATGTCCCTAAAAGCTCAAACAGTTAAGGACACTAGGCCCACATCTCGCTCTTGATCTCCCAAGTAGCCTACTCTACTGGATTATGTCTCCACTAAACCTTAACTAATGGAATCTTCTTAGGGTGCAACCACCTAACATCCTTGGCCAATATGAACATTTGCTCATCCATAAAGGTCAATCTCTCATCCAACTAAATCGAGTCCCATCAAAGCATGTGGGACTCATTGAGAATTTACCACTGCAACATAGAAAGATTGAAAGGAGAATAAACAACAATAAAATCTGAGGATAAGGTTAACTTATATACCACCTTTCCGTTGTGTAGGATCTCAAAGGGTCCAATATTTCTAGGACTAAGCTTACCTTTCCTCCCAAACCTCATACCACTCTTTATGGGGAATACTCGAAGGAATACCTAGCCTCCAACTCCAAATCTTAAGGTACGAAGTCTACGATCTTCATAAGCCTTCTGCCTACTCTGAATTAGCCTCTGTCTATCTTAAATCACAAAGAATCTATCCAATGAATCCTAGAACAAGTCAATACGATGGGGTCTAATCATAGAGGTATCGAACTACCCAATCTAAGATCAACAACATCTACCATATACTGCCTCAAATTGTGCAATCTTAATATTGTAATCATATCTGTTATTTTATGTGAACTCCGCCAAGGCTAAGTGATTCTCCCACTGACCTAGAAAATCTATAACGCAGGCTCAAAGAATATCTTTAAGAACCCAAGTAGTCCGCTTAGACTACCTATCAGTCCAATAGTGGAAGGATTTACTAAGATCCACTCTAGTACCCAACTCATCCTAAAAAGCTCTCCAAAATCTAGATGTGAACACCGAGCCCTGGTCTAAATTTGTAGATTTAGGCAGTCCATGCAGATAAACTATCTCATGAACATAGATACGGGCTAACCTCTCATTACTGAAGGACGTTTGAATAGGAATAAAATATGCCAATTTGGTCAACCAATCTACAATGACCCAAATACCATCGAAACTAAAGAAGGTGTAAAGCAAACCACTAACAAAGTCCATGGTGATACACTCTCACATCTACTTGAGAATCAGAAATTTTTGAATCAAGCCTCCTGGTCTCTAATGCTCGGCCTTTACTTATTGATAACATATGCAATGAGCCATAAAGTACACCATATCTCTTTTCATATAACTCCACCAATAGTGTTGCCTCAAATATCTATACAAATAAGTTTTACAAAGGTGAATACAATCTATAAATATTTAAGCCTTATGGAACATAGATTGTGTCAAGTCTCCAATCCTCAAAACAAAAATGCAGTCATCGTATCTTATAAGAACCTGAGAAACTATGGTAGCCTTCTTGTAATCACTACTCAACACTTGATCATTGATGATCCAAAGTCTTATTTCCTCAAACTTACAACTTTGAATCTTCTCAAATAAGGTAGACCTTGCATCAACACTAGCAAGGATCCTTATAG
This sequence comes from Capsicum annuum, assembly GCF_002878395.1. Classification (NCBI taxonomy): domain Eukaryota; kingdom Viridiplantae; phylum Streptophyta; class Magnoliopsida; order Solanales; family Solanaceae; genus Capsicum; species Capsicum annuum. The sequence continues at coordinate 48,832,730 of NC_061120.1, forward strand.
GACTAGAAATATTAATTTGTAGCATCAAGCTGGCTATGGACTGGATGTCTCACACTAACAACCTCTGAGATACTAAAATAGAATCCAAACTTCCTGTACTTACCACCTTTTAGAATAAGGTGTTTTCTACCATGTTTATGTTGCCCAGATGGAATAAAATAGAGAGGTCATAATCCTTAAGAAACTCTATCTATCTATGTTGAATAAAATTAAGCTCTCTTTGGGTTATAAGATGTTGAAGACTATGATAATCTATATGAATGTCATAATGCACGCCATATAGATAATGCCTCCAAATCTTAAGTGGAAAAACTATAGCCGCCAAATCCAAATCATAATTGGGGTGGTTATACTCATGCACCTGAAGCTACTTTAATGCATATGCAAAGACTCAACCCTGTTGCATCAACAAATAATCCAAACCAATGCCAAATGCATCATAATATATGGCGATCCCTCACCTTCAATAGGAAGATCCAATATAGCAGATAAAGTGAGAAATCCCTTGAGCTTTCAAAATCTCAACTAAAACTCCTTAAATAACAAGAAAGGAACACCCTACCGAGAAAATCTTACCAGCACCACTACAATAGCAGCAAAACCCTCAACAAACTGCCTATAGTAACTGGACAAACAAATGAAGCTATGAACATCTTCCAAAGATATAGGCCTACCCCAGTCATGAATAGCCTCAATCTTTAATGATTCCACTATAATCCCATACTTAAATACCACATTTACTAGGAATGTCACAAACTTAAGAAAGAACTCACACTTTGAGACTTTTGCAAAAAGACTATGATCTCTCAATGTCTGGTGTACAATCCTCAAATAATTCATATGCACATCTGTACTACACAAATACACAAGGATGTCATTGATGAAAAGAATCATGAAGGAATTTAAATATTTCCTAAAGATGTAGTTTACCAAATCTATAATATGGCTGAGTATTGTTCAACCTAAAGTTGATTTGAGAGAACATGACTGCTCTCTAATGTTGGTCAAAGAAATCATTAATACAAGGTATAGGATATCCGGTCTTCATCATCACCATATAAAGCTGCCTATAGTCAATACACATATGCAAGAAACTATCTTTCATCTTCACAAATGAGATAGAAGTATCCCATAGTCACATACTTGGTATAATGAAAATTTTATCTAGAAGATACTAAAGTTGAAAATTTATTACCTTAGATCAGTAGGAGCCATACGATAGAGTGACATAGAAATAGGTCAGGTGCCTAGCTCAAGATCAATAATAAACTCAATATCATGCTTAGGAGAAAGAATAGGTAGATCAATAAGAAAAATATTAGAAAGCTTAAAGACTATAGGAACAAAGTCAAGTGACGTACTTTCTTCACTAACATCATGAATTTAGGTAAGGTAGGACTTGAAACCCCTTAATATAAGTCTCCTATCCTATACAAGGAAATAAACCCTATTGACTCATGGTTAATATATCCCTGCCATACGATTGAGTGTATGCTAGGTAGGGCTAAGGTAACAATTATGGAAAAATAATCCAAGATTGTATAATCGAGGGATAACCAATCCATGCTTAGAATCACACAAAATCCACTATACCTAATACAATAATATCAGCCAAATATGTACCTCTCGAAAAATCACAATACATGATCTATAAACCTAATCCAATACTAAAGAATTGACCATGGGAGTAGATACATATAGCAACATAGATAAAGAATCCCAAGATAGCTCTAACTATGGATCATAATTATTACATACATAAGAATAAGTGGATCTCAAATCAACTAAAGCATAAGCAGGGTGATACCATATTAAAATCATACCTGTAATAATAGTATCCAAAGAATCTACCTTGGGTCTAGAAGGTACGGAATAAAATTGACCATGCGCACTACCTGGGTATGCTCCTGACCGATCTCCTATCCTACCTTCCTGAGGATCTCCACAAGTACCCTAGGGACCACCTCAATAACCATGCATACCACCTCTTACTGAGGGAAGTAATTTCTTTATTGATGGAACACTCTGAGCTACAGGAGCCACCGCTTCATACTTGAGATACTCTTAGAGAAATGGACAAAGGCCTCATAATTATAGCATGGCCCCAATACTTTACTAAACCTAGATAATCCTATTAACTCAGAATAACTACCTCATCTTAAATGCTCATAAGATAAACCTCTAGGAGGCTAGCTATTGATTTGGCTAGAAAGATCATTATAACTAGAATAACCTCCATCAGTAAGCTAAAGTGTGGCATGAATAGGCCCACTAGACTAGCCTTGATACTGATAAGGATAATAGGAAAGGTACATACCATTAGTACCACTTGATAATTGAAATTACCCTCATATTGTATCCTCTTATCATATTCCCCCTAGGTCTCATGATGCATATCCTCTATAATTTGAACATACCACTAAAGGTACATACCATTAGTACCACTACGTTTTAACCATGAGCCACTTTGACTCCCATTGAAATTACCCTCATATTGTATCCTCTTATCATATTCCCCCTAGGTCTCATGATGCATATCCTCTATAATTTGAACATACTAAGAAACCTTGGAAAAATATCTAGTAGTAGCAATCAAACTCTGTGTAACCAATAGAAGAAGAAGTCGCAATCACCAAACAAAGTAAAAAACCCACTCATACTTAGTCTATAAGATAGATGTAGCATGCCTATCCAACTCATGAAACATTCATACTTTACAACAGCCATTGGACCTATTCTAATCTCTATAACTATTCCCTTAAATGACCTCTAAGGCTATGAGGCATATACTTATCCATATAGAACTCAGAGAATAGTGTCCATGTCAAAGAGGGAGATCTAACTGATTTGAAATAAAGTTAACCTCTCTATTAATGATGAGCTACCCTCTCACTTAAAATTAGTGTAGTCTACACCATAAGTATTAACTAGGCCTAAATTACGAAGCCTATCGTTATAAGCAACCAAGAATTCATAAGCATCCTCGCCTAATGTAGTAGAAAAACTAGGTGAAGTCAATCACAAAAATCTACCCAAAATCTCCTGCCCCTTAATAGATATAGTAGGGTGGACAACTATTGGTTAGGCAACTATCGATGATGGAGAAATCTACAGTTTAGGTGCAATTGCTATAGACTATTCTCTTACCTCAGTACCATTATGATTCACAAACTGAGAACAGTTTACTACCTTAGTACCACTATGATTCATCGATTGAGCATCATAAAATGGTGTACCACTAAATAAACCCTAGAGCCAAACCCACGCATCCCTGAGAAGTAATGAAGAAATAGACCTTGGTGAAGCCTAGGTTGGTCCCTAGACCACAACTGGTTGGGTTGTAGGAATCTCTTTCATAAATGTGGGAATAAGGTCTGGTAAAGTCCTTATATCCTACTCTCTAGCTAAGGTTATATCTGTTAGTTCACTTCAACCTCTAGGTCATCTATGAATACCAATAAGATCCCTAGTAGCAAACTCAAGGTCTTCGTCTTATGTAGCAATAGGGTAATGACCCAGGACTACCCCTATTCATCAAATTATGCTTACGGCCTCGAAGGACCACAAGCTAACCCATGAATGATATCTGCTGTGAGCACTGAACAATAATAATGAAATAACTGTGGAATAATAGAAAGAGATTCCATAATTTTCAAAACATCTAAATTACTAATAAAATATAATATCTGAGATAATATCTGTAAAACTGAATACTGACAGAAATAAGTTTGAAAAGCCTCTAACTAAAACTGTCTAAAAGTGGAGTTGCTGGGACAATCCCCCAACTAACTCCATCTATAAAAACACTGAGTTTACTGATATAATAAAATAAAAAAATTTCCTTGAATGATGAGGACTCACTGCTAAAAATACTACTGCTGGCTGAATCTGAATCTACTATGTGTGGTCGGGGTACCTGAGCATCCGAACCTATGATATAAAACATCAGAGCACAAGAAAGTATGCGTCAGTTTATGGGTATATACTGGTATGCTAGATGAGGTAAGGTTGAATACAGGGGCTCATATGTATTAATAGTAATTGACTAGTGATATAGAGTAACTGAATAAAAGTGTACATGGAAAAATCTGCAACTGTTGTGAATACTAAGTATGAAATGCTGTGCATAAACATAAACATTGTAACTAATCCTTTCTGAAGCTAAGTACTGAGCCTAATAATCTAAGATTATTGATATTGGTTGAGTTTATCTGACCGTTCTGACTTTGTAAAATTAAACTGAGTTCTATTCTGAAGACTGAGACTAAAACTATGAGAGGTAATCATCTAGCCGACATATCCCAAATAAGATAAGATAAGTCAGCTGGGGTTGAATCTATAACCATAATGGGAAGGGTATCAGTACCATGCCACAGGTAAAGAAAACTGTTGTGGAGTAAGTCCTAACTAACGGGTGACCCTTGAGATCAGTCCTAAACTAGCGGGTAATCCCTGAGTATATTAGTCCTATCTAATGGGTGACATATCATAACTTACACTGGCTATGTAGTTTTGGAACTTAGTGATTACTTCTAGGAACCCAGTCCTAACTAACGGGTATGCCCTAATCCCTAGGCTCGCTCGGTGCTGAATTCTACTCCCAAGTGAAAGATACTAAATTGAGTATACTAAACTAGACTGGACTGATACTGAGATTACTGAGTTTTCTTAAGTTCTGTAACTGACTGAGTTCTGTTGAGTTCTATAACGAACTGAGAGTACTACTGATCATGACATAACTGATGTTATTTTGTAACTGACACTGGCTCTAGATAAATAGCTAAATTGTAGGGTGTTAAATACCCCCAGGACTCGATAGCATGAAAAGTAAAGCAAAGCATAACTTTGAATAACATATATATGTTCACTTGGTCATAATTCATTCATAGAGACATTTCATCAAACACTTGTAATGCATTAATTTGTACATGAATGGAGAACACATGTTAACATTCTATAATGGCATTGTTTAATTCTCATAGACAATTTATTAAACATATATAAAGTATAATTGGTACATTAAATCATAAACTCTTAGGGTTGACATGATTACAATTATCAACTTTCTCATTGAAGGGCTTATCTTGAATATCATATAGTTCAACACATAATAGGATCAATTCTTAGAACTTGTAATATAGATCATGGATTAAAATCAAAATAACACTATATACACCTTAATTACTTTGTAAATTCAAGGGTTTATCAAGATAATCAAATATTCTTCACACTTGCTATTCAATTTCAGGAAAATCATGCACTTAAATCATGGATTGAGATCCAACTAATATCATGAACATGAATTCAATCTAATTCAAATATGGAAATCATAAATACACAATCTTTGTACTTCAAAAGAGGATTCTTGAACTTCATGGGTAGAAGGGACCCATGAATGAATTTCTAAAATACCTTAATTTGTGAGTTTTCTTGGAGTTCTTGGAGAGATTCTTGAGATTGACCTTGATTTATTGAACTAAGGTTTTTGGCTCTTGAGAAATAATGATTTTGTTCTTGAGAGAAAGTGAGGAAAAGTAACAAAATAGGGTATTTAGGGCATAATTTCGTGTTTAAAGATTGATCTGAGCCATGGAAAAAGTCTAAGTTGCCCGTGGGATTTAAAATCCCATAACTGGAATGCAGATTAAAGTCTCACTGCAATACGGTGACTAGTTCATTACTATATCTACCGTGGTGCAGTTGAATCATGGTGACTCACTGGTTTGTGACAATTATCAATTTGAGTCTCACCGTGGTGCAGGGTAATTGGAGTGACCTACTGGTATTTGATAAATGCTGAAATGGCCTTTAGCACGACGCGGTGGAGAGATCATCACGATACTCACCGTAATGCAGCCTAATCGCGGTGAGCCACTATTTTTACATAAACTTGTCCTAATATTTAGCTGAACTTTTCTAAGTTGGGGACCCCTTATCAAGCTTTAATGGACTGAGCTAAGCTTATGATTTTGTGGGGTCTTACAAAATTTCCCTTGGGAACATTCATCCTTAAATGAGACTGACTAAGATAGGAGAAATTATAAATTGAGAGTGCATACTGGACATGTGCAATTAAGCATGACTGCATGACTGCAACTACTGATATCCTGAGTTTTCCATACTGAACATGCATATCTGAATTCATAAATACATGATTGAAGATACTTCATAAGTGGGGTTTGTATACTAAACTTCCATATCTGATGTATAAGTACATGACTGAAAATGATTCATGAATGCATGACTAAATATGCAACAGTAACTGATACTAAGTTTATAATTATATCTTGAATATAGAACTGGGTAAAGCTAAGGAAGACTGTTATCTTAAGCTAAGAGTTCTGATGAACCTGAGATCATTTACTGAACATGAATATATGGGAACATGAGAGCATAACTAAGTCTAAAACATGATATGTGGACTGAATATTAGGAACTAAACTGATTCCTTAAATACATGCCATGACACGAGAATGGTCATGCGGTTGAGATTAGAATAAGAAAGTCAACTTTTGGGTACTCATTCCTTCTAACTGGATCTCGCTATGTGAAGAGAAACTAAAAGGTTTAGGACATAAAAGCTCGGGGGTTATAGTGCATCTTCCCCTTGGGACACTATATCCTTCAAGGAATATTGACTTCGCTGAGATACTAAGGAAAAGCTAAGACGATGCACGGGGCACCTACGTACTAAATTGTGACTGCATATCTAGCATCTAAAACTGATGCATAATTTATGAACTAGGCTGAACTTGTAACTAATAGGATGCTCTATTTTGGAATGGTCATATTCATAAAACTTTGGACAGTACAACTAAATGAAAAGATGGAAAACAATACGAACTCTCCCATCTGACTGCTAACTAAACTGAATTCTTGGCTTCGCGAACTAACTTATGATGAAAACTTACACTCAATTGGAGCATTCCTTTGACACTCTTTCTATAAGGTTCTAATGACTTTAGGGAGTAAGGAACCTTGTTATGTTATAAATAAGAAATCTGAATAGGAAACCAAAACATGGCTAGAATTCTATAGTATGGGCATCGATAACCTTACCTACTAAGGTCTGAGCTGAACTAAATTCTCCCGCTAAGTTCAAGTCTACTCAAATCTCGGAAATATATCAAGCCACTTACACATAAACATGACATTCAATACTATCTTCATGAGTAAAGCCTCGTGCAAAACAAGCATGCAACAATCTTTCCTTAACATGAAACATTTACTCTCTCCCATCTAAGAAACTGCTCATCACTAAGTAGGGTTCATTAAAAGGTTAAAAAATAGGGACCTGAAGCATAAATGGACACTATACTAAACTTGGCACTTGACTAAAGCCTGAGGAATATAATATCAACATCATGAGTTTATCAAGGGATCTAAGAATAAAATATACATGACATACTCTGAATTTAGCTGATCATAAAGAGCATAACGTGAGTCATAGGAACTGAGCATACTGTAAGGCATGAGTAAATGAGTCATGAGTTACATGACTTGAGTTGGTATTTCTATATTCGTGGAACATGAATTGTAACACTGAGTAAACTGGAACTCTATTATATTAGGAACTATAAGTGTACATGATTTTCGTTAATGCGCACGAATATAAGCTATGAGCATAGAGCTGACATGTAAGGTATGAGTACTAACATTATTGACATCACTACTAAAATCTGAAAGCCTAACTTGGTCACTCGTTCTACTATCTCTCCCTTAGATTAAAGCCATTATTCTAAAGCTGTGAACCACTTCATCAACAATTCTAAACTGGACTGTCACCGCTATACTCTAGATTCGAGGGGAAACACTGAGAAAGGCTCTACTAATACTTTTAGCAACACCAAAGTTGACAACTATATAGGGGTTACAAAGGAAGTAAAGCTCAAAAATCTAACTAAGCACAAACATAAGGATGAAAGACTAATAATATACCCATAACTATATTAGAAGAATTTTCTTAATCGTGGTGAGACTAGAGTGCATAAAATCTATTCTGGTATTGACCACTAGTGGTACTAGAAGTGGCGCCCTTCTGAGTTCGGCAATCGGATTAGAAAGGAGGATGGTTGAACTGATCCTATTAACGCAATTCTTTTCCCTCTTGATACAAAACTCTACACTCTTGCATCCTCTGACCTAACTTAACATACCCAAAACATACATCACTACCGGCTCTACATGCATCTAGGTGATTTTTATCACACTCTTCGCAAAACGAATAGGAATGACCACTGTTAACACTAACCTGGAGCCTGGAGCCTGGTGCCCCATCATGATTGTCATTCCTGAACTTTGGTACTGGTGCACTAGCTGGAACTGAAGACTTTGAGTGAAACTGGGAACGGTTACCACCCTCTGACTTAGGTTGACTGAAATTAAAGCTACCTGTTCTAGCTCTCTTATTCTTTCATTCTTTCTCCTTAAGCTTATGCTTCTCAATCTATTGAGCATGGACCATAAGCCTAGATATGTCCATCTCTTTAATCAACATCGCCCTCCTACACTCCTTGACCATACTATCAGATACCCTAGATACAAACTTTCTCATTCTGGACCTATTGTCTGCTACTACATGGGGAGCATACCTGGCTAACTGAGTAAACTTGAGAAAATATCTTTCACACTCAAACTGCCTTGCCTGAAGTTGATAAATTCTAACACTTTGGCTTCTCTCAGCTCTAAGGGAAAGAATCTATCTAAGAAAGCTATAACAAACTCCTCCCATTCTATGGGTTTTATATCTGTACCCCTGTCTACTTACCATTACTTAAACCACATATGGGCTACATCTTTTAGCTGATAGGAGGCTAACTCAAAAATCTTACTGGAAGTCACTCCCATGATATTTGTGAATTTCTAAACCTGATCGAGAAACTCCTGTGGGTCCTTTTCTGACTTAGATCCCATAAAAAAAGGAGGATTCATTCGGGTGAATTCCCAAAACCTGGTTGTAGTAGTATTGCCCACTGGGTTGGCAAGAATAGCAGCTAGCCGTTCATTAAAAGTTGTAACTGAATTAGCTAGAGTAGTGAATACAACTCTGAATTCTACGTGAGAGACATGCTCGTCCATGGGATCTACTTGAATGGGCTTAGATGCTGACTGATTTTTAGTTCTCCTTTTATTAGTCCTTTTGGGAGGCATGTGGTGTAAATGAAAGAAAGAAGCAGATTAGACTGAGATTTAACTTGAGATCATGCTCACTCATACGACATGAATACAAAAAAAAGGGAAACTTTTCCTAAAACATTTCATAGCCTCCTATCCATAAGTGTGGCGCGCTATACACCCATGCACAAGACTCAACTAAATGCGGATTTTAGACTTCCTAGGACACTTTTGAACCTTTAGCTCTGATACTAAGTTTGTAATGACCCGGGAATACCCCTTAATCGTCACACGGTGCTTATGACCTTGAAGGACCACAAGCTAACCCATGAATTATATCTGTTGTGAGCACTAAACAATAATATTGAAATAAATACAGAATAATAGGTTGAGATACCATAAGATTCAAAACATCTAAAATACTAATAAAATATAACATCTGAGATAATATCTAAAAAAATAAATACTGACTGAACTTAGTCTGAAAAGCCTCTGACTGAAACTGTTTGAAAGTGGAGTTGATGGGACAATCCCCCAACTAACTCCATCTACTAAAACACTTAGTCAGTAAGATAATAAAATAAAAGAATATCCTCAAATGATGAGGACTCACTGCTAAAAATACTGTTGTTGGCTGAATCTGAATCTACTATGCATGGTCGGGTACCTGAGCGTCCGAACCTATGATATGAAACATCATAGCACAGAAAAGTATGTGTCAGTACATGGGTACGTACTGGTATGCTAGATGAGGTAAGGCTGAATGCAAGGGCTCATATGTATAAATAGTAACTAACTAATGATATAGAGTAACTAAATATTAGTGTACATGGAAAAATCTACAACTGCTGTGATATAATACCTTAGACTTCTACCTAGCTTGAAATCATCCCAAGAATGTTAGAAACTTGCTTTGAAAGAGGAATCCATTTGTGCATATATGGAATTTTTAAGATTTTCACTTTTTGTTGAGTGGGAAATTGAACTAGCTTCCCAACTCTACCAATTTTGTCAAAATATAGTATCGGAGTAAAAAGTTATGGACGTTTTACCGAGAGCTGTAGAACCGCCCAGGTGCGACGGGCAGGTTGATGAACCATCGATCTAGCGACGGACCATTGCCTACACCATTATAGCTAAGAAAGTAAGTCAATCTTTGAGCTAAGGTGTAATAGACAGGTTGATGGACAGTTGAACTTGCGATGGACAGTCGCCCAAGCCATTACTACTAAGGCAGTGAGTCCCTATTCTGGTCCACATGTGACGGTGACCGTCAAGCCAGTGACATACCATCACATGAGCCATCACAGATCCCATTCAGAAATTAAAAGTCATTTTTTAAAAGGGTATTTGGGTCTTTTTCCACACATTTTAACCCCTAATTATACAGACCATAGTGCTTAACTTCCTTAATAATCTATAACATCAAATTAGGGTTTTTCTCCAAGATCAATCCCCAAGAACAAGAAACCCTAGTTTTTTAATTCCAAGTTAAGAAATCAAGTTTTCCTCCACCAATCTTAAGAAATCATCCACCCAGGTATGTCATGTGTTGATTAATGGGTCTCTTTCACCTATGAAGCTCAAGAATCTATTTTCAAAATCCAAGATTTATATATTTACGAATATTCGTAATTTGATTGAATTAAAAATTGATGTTTATATTGTTGATTCGTTTTCCTCCATGTTATAGACTATTAATTACAAGAATTGATTCTAATATGTAATGATTTACATGATATTCATGATAAACCCTTCAATTTACAAGTTAATTTATGTATCCATGATTATTAGAGGTGTTGGTGATTGTATAACTAAAGCATGCTCCTCATATGTTTGATTAAATTCCCATGTGAAGGAAAAGTGCCATACTAGTATGATAATATGAAATCCCCATTCATGTTAAAGTTATGTATGTCAAGTGTTTGGTGAAATGTCTTAGCCAATGGTTTATGTATTGTTGATATTGGTAATGTATTCAAAAAAGTCATGTCTTGTCAGTTTCCCTCTATCGAGTCCTAGGGGTACTTATACCTGAAAAATATAGTTGTGTACCTAGAGACAGTGACATGTTTTCATGATATCCTCAATCAAGGCATGATCAATAGAACTCAGTAAGTCATGTGACTCAGGAAAGTTTAGTAATTCAGTAATATAAATAGTATTCCATCAGTTAATGAAACTTAGTGAATTCAGTCTAGTCCAGTTCAGTTAATCATGTTCAGTGTCTATCCAGATAGGAGTAGAAATTAGCACCGAGTGAACCCAAAAATGGGAATTCACCTATTATATGAGGGTGTGACTCTTAGATGTAATCCTTACGTTCTAAAACTACATAGCCAACGTAGGTTAAGACATCATAGCTATTATATGAGGGTATATGAGGTGTCTTAACCTATTATATGAGGGTCCCCACCATTCTCAATATAGTTAACTATTATATGAGGGTTACTCACAGATTGTCCTTACTAGTGGGGCGGTATTGACACCTTTCCAATTGCGATTACAGATTGGACCCCAACTTATCTATATTAAGTTATTTGGAGTATGTCAGTTAGATAACTACTTCGCACAGTTTCAGATACAGAATTAGGACTGTCAGATATAGTCATTTAGTCTCAGTAATAAAACTCAGATAGTTTTATAGAATTTAGGACTGTCAGATATTGTCAACTCAGAATAGTACAAAACTCAGCTAGTTCCATCAGAACCTAGACTTTCAGTTATACGGTTATCACTATCTTATGTTATCAGTACTCAGGCTCAGTCATCATGTTATCACGAACTCAGTTACAGTTATTATGTATTCAAGCATGCATTCTCACGTTCATGTTATCCAGTCAGTTAGTATAGTTCATGCATGTGAACCCCTTTATATTTATCCTACCTCACATGCATACTGGTACATTCAATCGTAATGACTCATTTGTGCTATGGTGTTTTATACCATAGGTTCAAAAGCATGAGCTCCATAGAATTAGTAGCATCCCAGTCTTAGCAGTCAGAGTTAGCGGTGAGTCCTCATTCTTCAAGGATATGACCATTACCTTATTATCTTATTAATTAATTTATTTCAGTAGTTAGAGTTAGTTAGGGACATATCCCATCAACTCCTTATTCACACAGTTCATTCAGTAAGAGGCTCTTGAGACTAGCATGTTTAGGCAGTTATTTTAGTTGTTTTTGGTATTTCATACCCCTTCCAGATGTTATGTTTTATTAGTTATGTTACAGTTTTGAACCTTATGTCCTTTCATCCTTTATTTCTGCATTTATACAATATATTATGTAGTGTTTAGGTTTAGATATTAGTCATGGGTTAGCTTGTGGTCCTTAAGATTCATGAACACCATGTAGAATTTTGGGTACTAGATTTGAGGCATTACAAACTTATTATTAGAGCCTAAGGTTCAGTAGTGTCCTAGAAAGTCTGAAAGCTACATCTAATAGAGTTACTTGGGTGTGTTCCATGCCATATTTATGTACAGGAGGCTATAAGATATTTTATGAGTAGTTTCTCATCTTCAGTATTCATGTCGCTCCAGTGAGTATCATCTCAAGTTAATCTCTTAGTCTAATCCATTTCTCCATTTTTTCTACAGAACATGCCTCCTAAAGAAAGAAATGGGAATCAGCCAGCCCCTCAGCCCGAAGATCCTTTGGGAGAACATGTCTCTCATCTAGAGTTTAGAGCTACATTCACTAATCTTACTCAATCAGTTGCTACTCAGAATGAACAACCAATTGTTGTTCCACCCAACCTAGTGGCCAATTCAGCTGCAGCCAGAATTGGGACTTCACCCGAATGAATCCTCCATCTTTTCTTGGGTCTAAGTCAGATGGGGACCCTCAAGAATTCATCGATCAGGTTAAGAAGGTTATAGACATTATAGGGGTGTAAACTATTGATAATGCTAAGCTAGCTTTATATCAGTTATAGGATATTGCCCACACTTAGTTTAAACAGTGGAAGTCAGAAAGGCTAGATGATTTAGGGCCTATTAAGTGAGAGGAGTTTGTCACCACATTCTTAGATAGATTCTTTTGCCAAGAGATAAGAAAGGCTAAGGTGTTAGAATTTATTAACCTCACGCACAGCAACATGACGATGAAAGAGTATTCTCTTAAGTTTAATCAATTAGCCAGATATGCCCCTCATGTGGTTGCAGACAGCAGGGCTAAGATTAGTAAGTTTATTTTTGGGGTGAATGATAGTGTGGTAAATAAGTACAGGTCTGTGATGTTAAATAGTGACATGACTTTAGCCTGGCTTATGACATATGCTCAATAGATAGAAGAGCAAAAGTGTAAGAAGGGGGAGAAGCAGAATAAGAGAGAAAGGATAGGTAGTTTTAAGTTTGGTTGGCCCAAATCAGAAGGAGGAAACCGTTCTCAATTTTGTCCTAAGTCATCAATTCCAATTCCTTCTTTAGCTAGTGCTTTAGCTCCTAAGTTCAGGGATGGTAATAGAGATAGAGCATCAGGCTCTAAGTCTTTGGGAAGTGTTAGCAATGCCCGCACCTATCCTCTTTGCCAGACTTATAGAAAGCACTATCTGGGTATTTGTAGAGCTGGCAGTGGCATTTGTTTTGGCTATGGCAAGCTAGAATACAGAGTCAGATGCTGTCCTCAGCCAGGTCCTCAAAGTTTGTAGAACCATTCCTTAGCTCAGTTCGATCACCCAAACCAGCAGGGTCCCACCTCCAGCGCTACTAGTGGGCAACACCCAAATAGACTCTATGCTCTTCAGTCTCGATAGGATCAAGAAAATTCTCCTGATGTAGTTACTGGAATGATAGAGATATTTTATGTACATGTTTATGCTTTGCTAGATCCAGTAGCTTCTTTGTCTTTTGTTGCTCCCTATATAGCAGTTGATTTTGGAGTCAGTCCCAACATTCAATTAGTGCCCTTCTCAGTCTCTACCCCAATGGGTAAAACCATCATAGCCCAACGGGTATACAAGAACTGTCCAATTATGGTATCTCAAAAATTCACTTCAGCAGACTTAGTCAAATTAGAGATGACTAATTTTGATGTCATTCTCAGCATGGATTGTCTTTATTACTACTATGCCATAGTCGACTGTAGAAATAGAGTTGTCCAGTTTTAGTTTTCGAATAAACCTATCCTTGAGTGGAGGGGTAGTACTTCAGCTTTTAGCAGTCAGCTTGTTTCCTACCTTCAGGCAAGAAAAATAATATCTAAAGGATGTGTCTATTATTTTGTTCAAGTTAAGGATACTAGTTCTAAAAATATCAGTCTTGATTCAGTCCCCATTGTGAATGAATATTCAGATGTCTTTCCTGATGATCTTCCTAGAATTTTTTCCAAAAGAAAAATAAACATTGATGTTGATCTTCTTCTAGATACTTATCCATCTTTATTCCGCCATATAGAATGGCACCAATAGAACTCAGAGAATTGAAAAAGCAGTTAAAGGATCTCTTAAAAGAGGGATTCATCTGACCCAGTATGTCCCTGTGAGGTGCACCAGTCTTATTAATGTGAAAGAAAAAAGGATCTCTCAAAATGTGCATTAATTACTGTTATCTCAATAAAGTCACAGTCAAGAACAAGTATCCTCTTCCTAGAATCGATGACTTGTTTGACCAACTTTAGGGTGCCAGCTATTTTTCTAAGATAGACCTCAAATCACGCTATCATCAGCTCATAGTCAGAGAATGTGACATTCAAAAAATAGCTTTCTATACTCGGTATGGTCACTTCAAATTCTTAGTTATGTCCTTTGGTCCTTTTAATATCCCAGCCGCTTTCATGGACTTGATGAACTGGGTATTCAAAGCAGTACTTAGAAATTTTCATCATAGTATTTATAGATGATATTCTGGTTTATTCCCGTAGTAAGCATGATCATTTAGACCATCTCAAAATCATACTTTAGACTCTCAAAGATCATCAGTTATTCGCCAAATTCTGTAAGTGTGAGTTTTGGCTAAGGTCTTTAGCATTCCTTGGCCATATCATTTTCAATGATGGCATTAGAGTAGAACCTCAAGAAACCAAAGTGGTAAGAAAATGGCCCAGACCTGTCTCTCCATCAGACATTAGGATATTCTTGGGTTTGGATGGCTATTACAGATAGTTTATTGAGGGATTTTTATCTATTTCATCACCTATGTCCAGATTAACTTAGAAGAAAGTCAAGTTTTAGTGTTCAAATCCTTACAGGAAGAGTTTTCAGGAGTTGAAGACTCAACTTACCTCAGCTCCAGTCTTAGCTCTACCAGATGGTCCAGATGGGTTTGTGGTGTATTTTGTTTCATCTAGAGTAGGTTTTGGTTGTTTCCTTATGCAGTATGGTAAGGTCATAGCCTACGCGTCCAGACAGCTTAAACCCCATGAGAAGAATTATCTGACTAATGATCTTGAGTTTGCAGCCATAATTTTTGCCTTAAAGATTTAGAGGCATTATCTATATGGGGTTCATATATATATCTGTTCACAGTTCATAAGAGCCTTCAGTATGTCTTTTCTCAGAAAGATCTCAATCTTTGTTAGAGAAGGTGGTTAGAGCTATTGAAAAATTATGACATGAGTGTACTTTATCATCCAGGAAAGGCCAATGTTGTGGATGATGCTCTCAGTAGACTATCTATGGGTATTGTTGCTCATGTTAAGAAAGTAAGAAGAATCAAGCTCAAGAAGTCTATTAGCTTACCAGACTAGGCGTTAGCTTAATTGATATAGAAGAGGGTGATATATGGGTTCAGAATAGTTCAGACTTATCTCTAGTTTCTGAGGTGAAATAAAAGCAAGATAGAAATCCCAGTCTAGTTAAATTGAAAGAGTCAGTGAAGGATTAGAAAGTAGAGGTTTTATCCCAATGGGGAGATAGTGTTTTCCATGTCAGGGTCGCCTGTGTGTTCTAGGTGTAGACGACTTAAGGCAGTGAATTCTTACAGAAGCGCATAGTGCACACTACTCTATTTATCTAAGGGCCACAAAGATGTTCTGTGACTTATGGGAGATTTATTAGTGGAGTGGGATAAAGAGAGAGGTTACAAAGTTTGTGGATAAATACTCTACATGTCAGTAGGTTAAGATAGAGCATTGAAAGCCTAGTAGGTCCATGCAGGATTTCAGTATTCCTACTTGGAAGTGGGAAGAAATGAACATGGACTTTGTGATATGTTTGCCTCGTACTCTTTACCAATATGATTCAGTTTGGGTCATTATTGACAGAATGACCAAGTTAGCTTATTTTCTTCCAGTTCATACCTCTTATTTAACCGAGGATTATGCTAAACTCTACAACAAGGAGTTGGTCAGATTGAACGATGTTTCATTATCTATTATGTCAAACAGCGGTTCCCAATTCACCTCTCATTTCTGTAAATCATTCCAAAAGGATCTTGGTACCCAATTTCATCTCAGTATCGCCTTCTATCCCTAGATAGATGGTCAAGCAGAAAGGACCATTCAGACTTTAGAAGATATGTTAAGGGCGTGTGCAATTGATTTCAAGGGTAGTTGGGATCGCTTCCCTTTGATTGAGTTTTCATACAACAACAACAATCATTCTAGTATTCGGATGGCTCCATTCGAAGCTCTCTATAGTAGGAGGTGCAGATCTCCAGTTGGTTTGTTCAAAGTAAGTGAGGCATTAGTTATAGGGCCTGACTTAGTATTCGATGCCTTGGAAAAATTCCAGTTGATTAGATAAAGACAACGGGCTACTCAGAGGCGATAGAAGTCTTATACAGATGTGCGTAGAAAGGATCTCGAGTTCAAAATTGGTGATTATGTATATCTAAATATCTCTCGCATGAGGGGAGTAAAGCGGTTCGACAAGAAGGGAAAGTTCAGTCCTTCATATATCGGTCCCTTCAAGATTCTCAGTCAATTCAGCAAGGTAGCTTATGAGCTTGAGTTTTCTTCATATATAACCTCAGTTCATCCAGTCTTCCATGACTCTTTGCTCAAGAAGTACATAGGTGACGCAGTAGTTGTAGTCCCTATTCAGAGCATAGATGTTCAGAATAGCCTTTCTTATGAAGAGATTCCAGTCAAAATCCTAGATTATCAGACTCGTAGACTAAGGAATAAAGAAGTCCCTTTAGTCAAAGTTCTTTGGAAAA